>NC_066595.1:2967500-2970000 GCF_905475345.1 Vespula vulgaris | reverse complement strand
TTCATCGTCTTCTCTTCCTTCTAGCAAGATTTTGCATGTTTAAATCACATACCGGTTCGAGCTAAGATCATTCTAAACTTCTCCATTTTCAAATACAAATTGTCCAATGTTAGAATATTAAATATATTAAATGTTTCTTTCAATCTATAATCTGGGAAAGTTGAGATCCTTCGGCGAGTTCTTTCGACCTGTAAAAATATCAGACATTGGAAAATTTATTTAAAATTTTACGAAAAGGTGATATTGAATTTTTGTGTATTTTATTTAAAAAAAAAAAAAAAAAAAAACAAAGAAGAAGAAGAAATAGAAGAAAAAGAAGAAGCAAAATAATAACATTTACAAGTCTGATTAATCCTTAAAGTAAAAATATCGAGAAATTATTTTCTACCGGCAAGAAAGAAGTTCTTCAAAATATAAAATTATCAAAGACATTAGAAACCACTTGCAGTTTTATGAAAACGTAACGTTACTCTCGTATACGATATTTTTACAAAGAAAAAAGAAGAACAGACAACAGGAAAGGATCACATATAAATTATTTTATAATGCTTTTTCGATCGAGTAACTATGGTTAATCATAGCATAAAACTTTTCAAAAAATCAGATCTCTCGTCGACTGAAAGTTTAACCGAACTCTAAAAATATCAGAATGTCAAAGCTATTGAAGTCCCGCTTGCAATTATTTATACATGAAAATATAACCTTAAGAAAACTTGCGTGTAGAATATTTTGTGAAAAAACAAAAAACAAAAACAAAAAAAAAGAAAGAAAGAAAGAAAACAAAAAACAAAACAAAACAAAAGAACAACTATTTTGATCAAGTGTGGGTGTTAATCATGGCGTCTAAAAAGTGACGCGAGACAAAAGAGTATTTTTTTTGTTCTCTTTCTTTCCTTCTTTCTTTCTTTCTTTCATTCATTCATTCATTCTTTCTTTCTTTCTTTCTTTCTTTCTTTTTTTCTTTCTTTCTTTCTTTCTTTCTTTCTTTCCTTCTTTTATATATTTTTTTTTTTTTTTAAGAGGGTGTATGCATGTAATAAAGAACGTTCACCTGTGTAGTAGAGTAGCGCGAGTTAAAAGAAACGTACGATTCGGTCAACGAACGAGGAACGTCCTCCTCCCTCTTCCTCCCTCCCTCCCTCTTTCTCCTCCTCATCCCTCTGCTCTCGTCGCGCGATCGACCGCCCTTCGTATCGCGACATTTTACGACGTATACCTTGGGAAATTGATTCTGAAACGTAAAATAATGAAATCTGACGTAAGGTTACCCCCATGGGATTTTGATTGGGCCGCATTCATGTTAATGCACGTACGTACCGGTGGTGCCATCTATCGAGATTCGACACTTTTTGTAACTTTAGTTTATTGCGCGCGGGACACGGGATACCTTCGTTTTTTTTTTTCGTTTTTTTTTTTGCATTCTTTTTCTTCTCTCGTTTGACAAAATAATTAATAAATGGATGTTCTTTGACATAAATACTTTGAAAAAATATTTCCTAGAATCATCGAGCTGATAAAGAAAGAAAGAGAAAGAAAGAGAGAAATGGTGTAGCTGAGTATGTGTGTGTGCGTGTGTGTATGTGTGTATGCATCGGACGCTGCATAAAAAAGAAACGGAAAATTCAAACGGACGTTCATACTTATGAAGGTAAGATTTTTTTTAAGAATTATATCTTACGATTACGAAGTAATTAAAACGTTTTTGTTTTGACACGTTCTATCAGAAGAGGTTATTCGATTTCATAAGATCATAACTTCGAAGAGAGAGAGAGAGAGAGATTATGCGAGTGTATGTATGTGTTAGGATGTCGTATTAAAAAATTAGTAAATTCAAAACGAATAAAGGTAAAATTTTTTTTTCGATAATATTATATCACACGATTAAAGTGGTTAACATGGCTGGCTCGTTTTGGCACATCATATCAGAAGAGGTTATTCGATTTCGAATTATGTATAAAGTATTTATATAAGACCACAGCTCACCATAGCTGATTATCTTTTAATTATATAACAGCTTATAAGAAACGTACGATATTCCTGTGAGGTATGAAAGAAATTAATTTGTTCGATACAGCTCGATTTAATTAACATTTTAATTAACCTAGAGAGCGTACTTAGAAACATTCGTTCGATAAACGCGGAGGTAAATAAGTACGTTAGCATAAAAGCTGAATATTAATAAATATAATGTAAGTTTAGAGATACATATTAGACTTTTTTTTCCGTTTCATTTTTATTCGTATCGGTAATCGACCAATCAAAACTTATTAACATCGTCTAAAAAATTTGACCAATCGCGTAGTAATAATTCTTCTAACGAGTATTATCGACCAATCAAAATGAGATAAGTAAATTAGCGCGAAACTGAAGTACGAATCATTCGAAATGAACGCGTCTAATCGGTACATATCAACGATCGAAGAAATTAAATCGATTCTGTCTACAATAATCACAACGAAATTCAAAGTCACACATAATTCGTCATAAATTATTCCCCGAG
>NC_066595.1:2945000-2960000 GCF_905475345.1 Vespula vulgaris | reverse complement strand
AGTCATAGAAGAAGCCGAGTCTTTCTAGTTATGTTTCATTTATATTATCGATTATAACTAATTCGTATTAGAAAGCAATACTGATCGATTCGTCCTGTCTTTAGTTCGACAGAATTTTTTTTTTTCTTGATACTGAAACATTCTTAGAGATTTTCGATTGGATTTTTAAGTAGCAATATAAAGGACGCTGATCTTTTCGATTTACGTTATTGTTATTGTCGATCGTAATTGATATTAGAAAAAAAGAAAACGATATTAATTAAATATCTATCTACATTTTTTACTCGTTTTTCAGTATCATTCAAGATGTTACTAAATTTTCTTTTTCTTCTTCTCCTTCCATTCGTAGAGATTTCCGGTCGGATTTTTAAGTAACAATAGAAGGAAGCTGAGTCTTCCAATTTACGATATTGCTATTGTCGATTATAAATCGTATTAAAAAAAAATAAATAATAATAAAAATAAAAGAAACGATATTAATTAAACATCTACCTACACTTTCGATTCTTTTTTAAGTATCGCTAAGATCTTACTAAATTTTTTTCCTCTTCCTCTTCTTCTTTATACGTTCGCAGAGATTTCCGGTCGGATTTTGAGCTAACGACAGAAGAAACCTAAATCTTTCAATACTTCTCGATCGTAACGTCGTATTAAATCTCATAAAAAACAACAATTACAAAATAACGATCGATTAACTTATATAACAATAAATAATGAATTAATCTTGCGTTTATACAAATCTTCCTTTTTCCTCTTTTTTCGTCATCCCTTAAAAACTCGTAGAGATTTTCCGGTTGGATTTGAAAAACAATGGAAGAAAAAAGAAGGAAGGAAGGAAAGAAAGAAAGAAAAGAGAAAAACAAAAAAGGAAAATAAGGAAAATAAAGAAAATAAAGAGAAAGAAAAGACAGACAGAGAGAGAGAGAGAGAGAGAGGGGGAGAGAAAGAAAAAAAGAAAGAAAAAAAGAAAGAAAAAAGGAAGAAAGAAAGAAAGAAAGAAAGAAAGAAAGAAAGAAAGAAAGAAAGAAAGGAAAAAAGAAAAAGACGTCGGAGAAACCGAAGGAAAGTATTAGAACGTTTCACTATGGTTGAGTTTAAAAGCAGAGGCCAGCAGCTACGATGGTTCGTTCGTCGTTCGTTCGTTCATTCGTTCGTTCGTTCGTTCGTTCGTTCCGTCTGGCCGTTCTCGTATCTTGCCTCTTGCCACGGAGTGTAGTCGGCTTAGCTCTCCTCTTTCGCGAGTTTTTTTCACTCGACGAACCTCCAGGGAACTGTTTTGCCTGCCGTCGCGTCGTTCCTGCGGCTCCTACTTCTCTCTCTCTCTCTCTTTCTCTCTCTTTCTCTCTCTCTTACTCTTTCTCTCCCTCTATCTCTCTCTCTCTCTTTCTCTCTCTCCCCCTCGACCGAATTTAGAGCGGAGCATGCACGCGTTGCTGCCGGAGACGTAGCTAACAAAAAAGAGAAAACGAAATAGAACTCTCCGAGAGACGTTTTGGAGGCCTCCATATTCTCTCTCTCTCTCTCTCTCTCTCTTTTTCTCTCTTTCTCTTTTTCTCTATCGTTCTCTCTCTCTCTCTCTCTCTCTCTCTCTCTCTTGCTCTCGCTCGTACTCTCGCTCGTACTCTCTCGAATGATCCAACGTGTAGACTATAGTAATTCGATACGTTTCTTTATGAGAAACTTTTGTCAATGTTAAAAATGCAAAGATAACACGTACACTTCTGATCGTTGATAATATTTGAATTATTCCTATATTCAATATCGAAATATTTCGACAGGGGATACAAAGAAGGGATCTCAATCTTCGATTTTATATTCTTTCTTTCTTTCTTTCTTTCTTTCTTTGTTTCTTTCGTTTCTTTTTCTTCTTTTGCGATTGCATTTTATAAGAAAATATTAAAATCGATTAACTTTCTCCGGGATAATCTCGGTCAAAAGGAACAGAAAAGGAAAGAAAGAAAAAAGAGAGGAAGAAAAAAAGAAAGAGAAAAGGAGAAATATTCTCATCGCTAATTAATTAATAATTTTACGTAAGAACGTTGATAATAAACAACGATACTTATTCAACGAATATATTCCTAATTTCGATCATTTCTAATATACACTATCCGAACCCATCTATTTGCAATTGGATTCGATGTTATTTCCTATAGAATAACATACAAAGTGTCAATGAATATGAGTTCTATGGTGATCACGGGCATCATCGAAAATACGATAGGTACTTGTTAGAACAATAATTACCTGCAACATGTCCTAAACGAGGTTATATTATGGAAGAATTAAAAAAAAAAAAAAGAGAAAAAAGTAAAAAAAGAAATAAAAGAAAGAGGGGGAGGGGGAAACGAAATAAAAAAAAAGAAAAAAAGAGTCGTTTCATTTACGATCTCGTTCATGATCGACGGTGATTGCGATTGCCGAGGTGGGAAGGGTAATTTTCTTTTTCAATTTTCGACAAAATTTTCTCGTTGGCGTATCTCGATTTACCTCTCTCTCTCTTTCTCTCATTTTCTCTTCACACACATACACATATACATACATACATACACATATATATATATACATATACAGATATACACGCTGTATATATACCTTATATACATATATATATATTGTGTATATATACTTTATATATATATATATATATATATATATATATATATATTTATATATACAATATACTCTCGTCACTAATCGCATCGATCGCCGGACGCGTACTCGGTCGTTATCGGAAAATATAAGCCAGAATTCAGTGCTGAGACACGATCAAACTCACAATCAGTCGCGCGTAATACATCCCCCTCCTAATTTGTATATCCACTACGAATGAATGGTAGAAACGTCCTTTCCACCCCCCTCGTTTGCCACCCCTTTGATCCCTCCACCCACTTTACCACCACCTAGTCTCTCTTTTTCGCGATCCTCTCTTCTCCTATCCTCTTCTCTTCTCTCTTCTCCTCTCCTCTCCTCTCCTCTCCTCTCCTCTCCTCTACTCTCCTCTCCATTCCATCTACGGATCCTGCCTTTTTTCTCGTGACAGTGTAATATCGGAAAAGTCCATTAGTTAGTGGCTGGTTACGAAGGCTACCGTAAAATGAGAAACGCGAACGGACGTCTGAATTCTTGAAAAATATCGTCCACGCGGTCAGAAAAAAAAAGGATTAATTCGATATATCATAACTCATAAATATTAGTTCCTTCCTTGGAAAGATCGAATAGGATCGATCATTTGATCAATAACGATCGAACGTATCTTCTTTCTTTCTTTCTTTCTTCTTGTTCTTTTGTTTCCATATATATCGATATGTATATGCGAAAAACGCAATCAATTATTTACATATACATGTTGGATTGGTATACGCAAGGTGAGATAATTAATAACTTAATCCTATATAACGTTCTAAACCTAACCTTTCATAATTCGCAGATTAATATATATGTATGTACTTAATATAGTTTATCTGTCTATTTAAGAAATCTTATATTATATTTTATCGCTCAGGAACTTTATCGTTACTTCGTATACAAAGTTCTTTAATCGTCGATTAAAGTATAACTTATATCTAATAAAATATATATTATATCGTACGTATAAGTAATATAACTACGACGTTGTATCTGCTTTATATATAATTTCTTTTATCCTAAATACGATGAAATATTCTCCAAGAATTAATATGATATCTTACGAAGTAATATGTCGAGGAATTAATATAATACGTCGCGAAGTAATATGTTAAAGAATTAATATAATATATTACGTAGTGATATGTTAAGGAATTAATATATATATGAACGAAATATTTTATATAAGAGAAAATATAAAAATTTACCTGATATGGAAATGATGATAATGGCCACACGTCGTAGATACGTACAACACGGACGACACTCCAACTGGAACTAAAGCAATAACTACGTTTCGACGAAACGTTCGTATTAACAAAACACGTCCTTGATCGAGGACAACAGTATCTGTGTTTACGTTTATGTATGTAACATATTATGTTTCTTTGTAAATATCAAGTCGCAGATTCGTCATATATATATATATACGTATTTAGAAAACGTTCAAACAAAATATGTCCTTGATCGGGACAATCACAAATTATTTACATTTAAACTAACGACAACGGATATATAACATATTATATTGCTTTACGAATCTCAAATCGTAATTCTTTATACATCTAAGTACGCGTTTCTAAAACGTTCGCATTAACAAATACGTGTCCTTGACCGGGACAATACACTGTTTATCATTAAACTAACTACGTACGTTGCTTTATACGCAAGTATGGCCCAAGTCGCAATATTTTATTCTATTATATACGTATAATAATTTAAAAAATGCTATGTAATATTTATATTCAAAGTAAATGTAACGAGCTATTTTTTCTTTTTTTCTTTCTCTCTCTGTCTCTTTTTTTTCTTTTCCTTTTTGTTGAAGTTAGAAAAAAATGTTAGAGAGACATATATTCTTTTATATCTTTATTTTTTCATTTTTTTCGAGCGCAATAATACATATGCATTCGCGATCATATTTTTTTCGCAAGCGCCCATGCACAATGCATTATTGCACTTACGAAAAAAATATGATCGCGAATACGTAGTCCACCTTGAATCATTCATCTTTTTTTTCCCCCAATATTTTGTTTTCTAACTTTGTATGAAAAAGACAAAGAAGAAAAAAGAAAGAAAGCAAAAAGACAATTTGTTATACAGTCGTCCGAATCTTCAGATATTTTTTGCAAAATACAAAATACACTAGGCGTACTATCGTTTTTATATACTAATCGTTTTACGAACAATTTTATCGTAATATTATTATTTCACGTGAAACGACAGTGAGGACTCGATGCATGCAGAAAAAAGAAAAAGAAAAGTTTCAATCGAAAAAAAAGAGAGAGAGAAAGGAAGCATTGCAACTGTGCAAAATGCTGCATGCATTATTGCACTTGTGAAAAAAGAATAAAAGAAAAAAAAATATGATCGCGTACGAATACATAATGTCCACCTTGAATCATTCATTTTTCCCTCTAACACATTTTTTCTAACTTCGACGAAAAAAAAAAGAAATAAATAAATAAAAAATAAAGAGATATAAAAATAAAAGAATAAAAAGGGAAAAAATAAAAATGAAAATAAAAAATACGACATGTTGCAGTTGTATATGAGATCATACATATATGTTCGTGCAATATATATATATATGTATATATATATATTATATATATATTATATATGTGTTATATATTATATATATATATTATATATAGATTATATATTATATATATATATATATATATATATATATGTATTATATACACTACAGTTGAAATTCAAAGAATACATTGAAATGAGAGATATATAAACAATCGAAGTAAACATAAGAGAGACAACCTACGAATAATATTGAGTATTATATCGAAAGCAAGTGATATTCAAGTTCAGTTGACTACGACATTTCGCAGAGAGTGGACCAAGAAGATTCCGAAGGCAAGTAACTATATATAGGTATACTAACACATATACATACATACACACATACCGACGTATATATATCTTACATAGGTACATAGACCTTTCTCGCAGTTAACACGCCGAAATCAATAATAGTAATTACGTAGAAAGCTACGCACGTCGTGTGTCGATAATGACTCGTCGTCGTCGTCGTCGTCGTCGTTGTTGTCGTAGTTATAGTAGTCACTCGTGACTCGTGATTCCGTGTGGAGAAAAGATAAAACGCGGATACAGAAAGAGAAAGAAAGAGAGAGAGAGAGGGAGAAAAGGAGAAATTTCTTCTAATAAATAGCAATGTGTTCGATTTAACTTATATAACGTCGTCCATAATTACGAAGCATATTCGACGTTATAAGCCTCTTACTTTAAGATCACAGATGAGTCTTCTGTCTTTTCATAAAATTTTTTATCTCCCTTTGACAATATTATTGGTCGATCTTTTACATTTTTTTGTATAAATTGTCGAACGATCAAGTGATCCTTCGAACGACGACGACGACGACGAAGAAGAAGAAGAAGGAGAAGAAGAAGAAGAAGAAGAAGAAGAAAAGAAAGAAAGGAAGATAAGGAAGATAAGGAAGAGAAGAATGTTGATTAAAAAATCGATATACATACATACATACATATATATATATATATATATATATATATATATATATATATATATATATATATATCGCGTAAGTACTTGCTTGCTTACTTTTCTCTCAAGATATATAAGAGAATTAAAAGAAAAAAAAAAAAGAGAGAGAAAGGTAAAAAGAAACCAAAAAAAAAAATAGAAAAAATGGAGTAACGAAAAAAAGAAAAAGAGGGAAGTAGTGCTTATCATAGCATGCGTTAGATCGAACGGATGTTCCGAGTTTGCGTTTGCGAGTTGATTATAGTTGATCGAACGGTCTGTGGTACCTGCTACACCGGATCGGTATGGTTGGTACCGATGAGTTACGTGAACCAGGAAATCTCTATCTCTATCTCATTCTCTCTTCTCATCATCGCTGCCCTCCCTCCTCCCTTCTTCATGCAAGATGAAGAGTAGAAAGAGGAGAAGCAGCGAGAGAAGGAGGAAATGGAGGTGGAGGAAAAGAAGGATGAGGAGGAAGAGATGTAGGAGATGGTGAAGGAGATGAAGGAGGGGGTGGTGGAGGAGGAAGAGGAGGAGGAGGAGGAGGAGGATGCATTAGAGAAACGACTGGCCTCATCGGGCATCGGCATCGTCGCTTTTTACGATCCTTCTCGTAGGCAGGATGCAAGCTAGCTAGCTAGTCCTCCTCTACCCTACCTCGACCCACCCCATCTCGAACACCCCCCTTCCTCCTCCTTCTCCTCCTCCTCCTTCTCCTCTTCTTCCTCTTCCTCTTCCTCCTCCCCCTTAACTCTTTCTCCACCCTCTTACTTTGCCGATGTAATTTAGATCGGTGCCGAGATGATGCGCCGCTGATTTCTTTTCTAATTAATTCGAATTCTAGCAATTACAGGATCGACAAGGATGGTTTCGGATATCGTTTCTAAGAGTGTAAATTCTCGTCACGATCGAAATTTTTCATATACATATGTATGTTTCTAATAGCATTTTATATGTATATGTATGTGTAATATTTTATATATTTATATTTATATGTGTGTGTGTGTGTGTGTGTGTGTGTGTGTGTGTGTGTGTGTGTGTGTACAAATAAAATATCTAATATATATATATAGAAAGAAAAACAGAGAGATCACGTTTAGTTTGTACGTGTGTACGAATGGAATCAGTATAGAGTATATATTTGAATGTGTGAAGAATACAATGATAAAAGTACGCGTGCGTGTCACGGCGAATAATCTCTTTGAATAGGGTGGTAAATCAGATTTTTATCAAGTAGGTACCTACCCTTTCTCTCTCTCACTCTCTTTCTCTCTCTCTCGTTCTCTCCCTCTCTTTTTAACTCGCTCCGCCTCTCTCCCATTTTTAATCCTCTTCGGTAAGGCTTGCGCTATCGACGATATTGCTGCCTAAAAATCAAGCGTTACTACATTTTGCGCTCACGAATATTAACGTAGACTATTGCATTAGATATTTTTATCACGCTTATACTGTTATCGCTATTAATCAAGAAGGCGTATTGTCATTGACAATATTTTCCGTTCTTCCTTTCCGTCGAGATGGAAGTCAATTATTTTTTACGATATTTTTTCCTCCCCTCCGCCCACTTTTTTTTTATTTTATTTTATTTTATTTTATTTTTTTTTTTTTCATTCTCCCATAGAAGTCGTATGTCACGAAAAACCGAGAGTGAAACAAAATTAAACAGAAAGAAAAATAAAAAAAAAAGAGAGAGAGCGAGAGAGAGAGAGAGACAGAAATAGAAAAAGGAAAAAAAAAGGAAAAGAAGAGAGAAATTGATCGAGCGAGGAAACAAATGTCTCAATCATTTTTTTCCTTGCAGCTCGGCCAGGATGAGAAAGAGAAAGAGAAAGAGGAACATCCTGCTTAGGAATAGAGAAGGAGGTGAAAGAAAGAAGACGAGAACATAGAGCTAGAGAGAGAGACCTAGAGAAAGAGATAGAGAGAGAGAGAAAGAAAGAGAAAGAGAAAGAAAAAGATGAAATAGCGGCATGGACGCAGCCGTTCGTTCTCGGACGACTAGAATTGCGCTTGCAAATCTCGTATCTAACGGGTGTGCGCATCGCTTTTACAAATTCATCGCTCGCGGAGGGCGGGAAAGCCCCGCTTCATTAAAACGCCTGTCAGTCACTTTACGCGAGTGTTCGAAACCGGTTCGAAGGAGAGTTAGCAAGAGAGCGGCTTTCGCAGCAACAGCAACAGCAACAGCAACAGCAACAGCAACGGCAACGGCAACAGCAGTGGCAGTGGCAGCAACGGCAACACTACCATCTCGCTCTCTTTATCTCTTTCTCTCTCGAAGGCGTAACGGAAGCCGCAATAGCCGCACGGATTCTCGTTTTCGCGTTTCTTCTTGTTGTTCTTCTTCTTTCACCTCCTCCTCCTCCTCCTCCTCCACCTCCTCCTCTTCCTTCTCCTTCCCTCTCTCTCTCTCTCTCTCATCCCTCTCTTTTTCTTCTTTTTTCATCTCGTTGCCTCTCTTTCCGCCTCGCAAGCTCCTACAAACACAGAAAACGTTTCCATGCATATACATGCAAAGATACACGTAGTTATCTCTCTCTCTCTCTATATATATATATGTATATATGTGTATATATATATATGCATATATATATATATATATATATATATATATATATATATATATATACACGCATCGACGGGCGTACCTATATAGCTCCGACCGCTCTCTGATAAAATCCCACAAAAATCGAGAAGCCGTTAGCTCGGACTAGCTATGCTAACCGAAAGAGAGAGAGAGAGAGAGAGAGAGAGAGAGAGAGAGAGATAGAGAGAGAGAGAGAAAGAGAGAGAGAGGAAGGTGGGACTCGCCCGTTCGATATAGATTCAGAGTACGGCCTTTATACAGGGTGTACTCGGATAAGGACTTCTTCAATGCCGTTCGATCGATCGGCACGCGCGCGCGCTCGTGCTCCTACGAATATATCGGTCTTCGATAAAACCAATCCTTTCTTTTTTCCACGAGTTTGCACTCAAGATTTACTTATAAGCCACGCTCCGATGAAAAGTTTTTCTTTTTCTCTCTCTCTCTCTCTTTTTCTTTTTTTGCTTCTTTTTTTCTTTCTTTCTTTCTTTCTTTCTCATATCTCTTTTTTTTTCTTTTCCGTTTTTCCCCATTTTTTCCCTCTTCTTTTACTTCTTTCTCTTCTTCTTCTTCTTCTTCTTCTGCTTCTGCTTCTGCTTCTATTACTTCCTCATCTTCTTTTTGCTTCTCCTTTCCTCCCTCTTTTTTATCTCCTATATTTTGCATTTTTTTGTTGTCCTTCCTTACGTAGAAACCCAACCGGTATCATCATTTCTTTTATTCTTAATTTTTCTACACGCGATATATATTTAATGTCTCTTTCTCTTTTCCTTTTTTCTCTCTCTCTTTTTTTTTTTTCGATTACGTCGATTATATTTATAATGTATGTATGTGAAAAGCGTCTTATGTAATTGATCATTCATAATTTTTCATTGTTTTCATTCATAATTTAATACGTTTTCAATTGTTTCTTTTTTATCTAGACGATAAACTACATACGTCGCATAGTTACCTATCCGTTTTTCAAAAAAAAAGAAAATAATAATAATGAAGAAAGAAAAGAAAAATTAAGTTAATTTTGTATTCGGTTTCGGAATATTTCTCTTTCGAAAAATTTCTTCGATCCTTCGTCGTTATGGATGAAATGTAAAATTTTCTAAAAGTATAGGGACAGAAGACAAAGAGAGATAGATAAAGAAAGAGAGAGAACAAGAGAGAGAGAGAGAGAGAGAAGGAATAGCGATGAAAAGGTTTTGAATCTAGGACGAGCTAATATTGTCTCGTGGAAGGAGCGACATTTTAATCGTAAGGAATCGGATCATCGTTCTAAGAGATACCGTTACGAGTGGTTAAGCTCGCACAGAAGGCGATGCTCCGGCGAACCGATATTCTGGTTTTCAGAATGGATATCCTGAACTCGAGCGTTCCAACGATAATTCTTATTATTAGTGATATATCGCCATAGTTATTCCACGGTTGTAATATATTTTTTCTTACTGATTTTTTAACAAACGATTTATTATACTCTGATCGATTTCTTTTCAAATGCGTTTTACAATTTTCATTTTTATCGTTGTAGTATTAGATACACGAATGTTCAAGATAAAATATTTTGTTTATTAACGGATTACAATAATATTTCATATCGTTTTTATTATTTTTATTACATAAACGTATGGATAAGGTACTTATCTATATATTTTTCTATAATTTATTATAGTGATTTATTTGTTTTTCTTGCATGTTTTTCATTTTCCTCGATTCTCTCTCTCTCTCTCTCTCTCTCGATTTATTATATGTATACGTACATATTGTTGCATACACTCGTGTTGGAACAATAAACAAAATTTTATTCTTACCTATCTACGATTATACATGTGCGTATATATGTATATATATGTTTCAGTTCAGAGCGATCTCACGACACGTCTTTACTCTTTGAGTTCCCATTCGAGATAAACGCTTCTTGTTATTTGTAAACAAATCGTAAGTACCTTGAAATTTCTGATATACACACACACACACACACATATATCTAAATATTTAGATACGAGTGTATATGTCGTATAAGAAAGAAATCGAGTTAGTTTTCTTAGTGTCGACTCGATCTTCTAGACATACGTACGTATGTATGTAAATGAAATTAATTTGTGGTAGGACCAGAACCATTCCTAATCTACGAAATCATATCCAAACGATGACGGAAATCCGTCGGAAGGATTCGTCCTCAACGAGTAGTCTGCCAATACCGATTAATTTATTTCCGAGAGCTACTGGCAAGTTTTGCGCGACGATCGTTAAAACCGTTCATTAAAATTCATACGTACCTCGTGAAATCGTGAATTAATTCTTGAAACTTTTATCATGTAAATAGATGAAATTGCATAATTTCCATTTAGAAAAGTTTCACGAGCAAAAGGAAATTACTTCGTTTCTTTTGAAAAACATTATGAAAGAGAGAGAGATAGAGAGAGAGAGAGAGAGAGAGAGAGAGAGAGAGAGAGAGAGAGAGAGTTGACTGGAAGAACAAGAGTGACTCGTGCGCATATATGTTGTATGTTATTACTATTATTATTATTATTATTATTATCGTCATCATTATTATTATTATTATTATTATTATAGAACCAAAGAAAAAAGTATAAATTTCTCGGAATAACGCTTGAAAATCTTACAACTAGTTCATAGAATTTTTTTTCATTTGTATAATAATCGATACAGGTACTCGTCTCGATCGATACAAGCTTTTACATTGGTACAATGTCGATAAAACGATTTTACTTGGGAACATAACCGGACGTTGAGACACGCCTTCTATATTTAACGGACTTAAAAAAATAATACAAGTGTATCGGTTCGAATCTGCGAGCGAGCATCGATCGTAATGCTTCTTCTTTCCGCATGAATTCCGTACGTATCGGCTTTCGATCGGCTCGGGATATGCGATCGCAAACGAGCGTGCGTTCTCTCTTCGTTTTCCTCTCGATCCGATGGCGACGATCGAAGATCATCTTTTTTATGCGTCGCTAAACTGATCTTACGAAGATGTAAGAGACACCGAAAAAAGTTTTATGCGAAGAAAATTGTTTTATAAATAATATTTCAGAAAAATGTCGTATATAAAATTACTCGACCATAAACAGCTTTTATTCGTATAAAAAGAAACACAAATTGTATATTAAAAAAAATATATATATATATATAAAATCGTAAAGAGACAAATTATGAGAGAAATCGTTCGATATCTAAAATTCGTAATGCAATTTCACTTAAAGAAGATAAACATTTTCTAATTTACATCCATAGATATCTATCTGCGTATATAAATGGATTCGAATTGGATTAACGAGGTTAAGCGCGTTTCATCAAGAAAATTGTTTCATAAATGATATTAAAGAATAAAAATAACGTAGTCGGGGATAAATAAAAATTCATTCGTACGAAAAAAGAAAGGGATCGTAAACTATATATTAAAAATAACGTGCTTAATATAATAAAAGTCACAAAGAGATATTCATTCAACGTCTAAAATTATAATCCAATTTCATTTACAGAAAAGAAATACTTCTTTTTTTATACGTGTATATCACACACACATAGATACATACATACATACATATATAAAAGATATACCCATGGGATTAACGAAGTTAGGCGCAGCAGAATGCACGAAGTAGAGACGAAAAGTTGTTTCGTCGGGAGATGGTCGAAGGAGGAACCAAAGGAGAGTGGAAAGAGGGCGGAAAGAGAGAGAGAGAGAGAAAGAGACAGAGCGAGAGAGACAGACAGAGAGACAGAGAGTAAGAAAGAGAGACAGAGACAGAATATGGAGAGAAGATATTCTTGGCAGCGACGACGACGATGCAACAACTGTCCCCATCCGTCATCTCTACGAAGAGGCAAGAGGAGGATGCCCAGGGCCACTCGCTTCTCGAACGGACCGAAGAGAAACGGGAAAACGCTCGTAATCGTCGAGATCTCAGCTAACGACGACGACGACGACGACGACGACGACGACGACGACGACGACGACGACGACGACGACGATGACGACGCCCGACGCCCGACGCCTGACGACGACGACGACGACGACGATCGTTGGAAGCATCTAGACGGTCGAGTTCCTACCAAATCATTAGGACGCGTCTCGTCGACAAAATTTTCCTTGGAGTTCTCGAGAAAAAGATGAAGAGGAAAAGAGAGAGAAAATTTTTCTTCCTCGCTATTTCCAACGCTTCCGGCGATGAGATTTTCATGAACATTTTTCTCTTTTTATTCTCTCCATCGGAGAAGAAAAAACTTCAAATACGAATGGAAAGAAAGATATCATCGTACTTTGATCATAGGAAGGAAGAAAGGAATAGTACGGTCCAACAAGTGGTTCGAAGAGAGTCTATAGAGAGAGAGAGAGAGAGGGAGAGAGAGAGAGGGAGAGAGAGAGAGAAAGAGAGAGAGATATGAAATTGTTTGGCAAATTAAAGTCCCAAGTGGGAACCTAGAGAAAATTACTTAGGGACGTTGAAAACACAACGTTTACAGTTACCCGCTAAACTTCTCGGTAGTAGGTGTATAGAAAGATAGGTTAGAGTTTTGGTGTTCTAGTAATAAATAGAGAGAGAAAGAGAGAGAGAGAGAGTTGAGTGTCGCGAAATAGGGGTATAGAAATAGAGATAAAGATATATAGAGACAAACAAAAAGAAAGAGAGAGAGAGAGAGAGAAGGAAGGAGAGAGAGAGAACAGCTGTAAAACGAGCATCTATCCGTGACAAAATTCATGAGATCTTACTGCTCCTTTTCCGTTTCTCCTTCTTAAGAAGGAGAACTAAGAAGAGGGCACGCGCGGAGAGAAAGGGAAAGAGTGATGGAGGGGTAAAGAGGGATGATGATTGACGCGTGCGTATCTAGCGTAAATAAAAATTGCACCTTTTCTTAGATCATGATCGAGGAGCAATAATTCAATGGATAATACTAAAAAGAAGAAAATAAAGGAGAAGACGATGGAGGAGAAGAAGAAGAAGAAAAAGAAGAAAAAGAAGAAGCAGGATAGAAAAAAGAAAGGTAGAAGAAGACGTAAAAAAAAAAATGAAAGAAAAAAAATGAAAATGAAAGATAGGATAAGATCCTATGGATCTCTTGTTACTCGTAAACGTCCGTCCGTCCCTTGGCAAGTAAGGTACATTGGCTCGTGTTAGATCTACGAAGGCCGAAGGAAGTAGTCCCGACGTATTCGTATTCGATGAAGAGATGAACTCCTTCGAGATCTATAGCCAACGAGAAAAGAGGGAGAGAGAGAGGGAGAGAGAGGGAGAGAGAGAAAGGTGACCGCAAAGACGGGCGTGTCAGTACGCGGGGTGGCAAGCCGGTTAAGCGAGCATACTCTAAAGAAACGCCGATGAGAGAGAGAGAGAGAGAGAGAGAGAGAGACGATGATCGCTCATCTCGATGCGTACACGTGACGCACCCGTCGCGTAAACTCTCTTTGCGCACCTACGTGATCGATGGAGAGAAAGAGAGAGAGAGAAAGAGTGAGGGAGGGAGGGAGAGAGGGAACTAAATAAGATCTAAAGAGAGAAAGAGAGGATCGTACGTTTTTACGACAGAATCGCTGGCACTTCGTCGTGCACGCATCGACGACTCCGCGAATTGAGACAGCGTTATACTGACAACCGGAAAGAGATCTCTCGAAAAAATAAAAAAGAAGAAGAAGAAGAAGAAGACGAAAAAGTAATACAAAAAAAGAATTCGACAACGCGATCTTGATAGATCTATCATTCTTCGTGTTAATCGTTCGATCGCTTTCGGATACGATCAATATCGAGAGATCTAATGTAGTTATACATAAGTACGTATATGTATGTAGATGTATCTAAGGTGGTACATCATGGTCTTTCATTGATTAATTAATTCGCGTACCTTTCGATTCGAATTTTTATTTAATGGAAGATATTTCGATAATAAAATACGTATTAGAGAGAAAGAAAGAGAAATCCTATTATAATTGGCGGGTAAAAAGTTTTTCCAAATTATAACGGTATCGTATCGTATCGTATCGTATCGCAACGTATTAAACAAAAATCTAAAAAGCCCCCTGGTCGATACGATAACAAAGAGAAAAATAATAGAAAAGAAAAGGAATCGTACGTATACGGCATACAAAAGATCCATTTGAACATTGAAACGGATTATATATACACACATACACACACATATATATATATATGCACATATATACACATATATGATAAAAACGATGATAACGCAAACGGAATATATTATAAAATAAATTCCGATAATAATTATATAAAAGAACAAGAGGAAGAATATACAT